>NC_048571.1:64384795-64387295 GCF_013265735.2 Oncorhynchus mykiss | reverse complement strand
AATTAATAAACACGTCCACCAAAAAAAAGAGGGCAAAATCTTTGCTTGCTTTATTGACTTTAAAAAAGCATTTGATTCGATTTGGCACGAAGGGCTATTCTACAAAATTCTACAAAGTGGGCTTGGTGGTAAGGTGTATGACTTAATAAAATGTATGTACACAGAAAATAAGTGTGCAATAAAAATCAAAAACCAAAGAACATAATTTTTTTCACAACTTCGAGGTGTGAGACAAGGCTGCAATTTGAGTCCAAATCTTTTCAACATTTATATCAATGAATTAGCAGACATGTTGGACCAATCTCCAGCCCCAGGACTCACACTATTTGACACAGAGGTTAAATACCTGCTATATGCTGATGACTTGGTACTTCTATCACCAACCAAAGAAGGTCTTCAACAAAACATTAATATTCTGGAGCAATATTGCCATAATTGGGCCCTGGCAGTAAATTTCCAAAAAGCTAAAATCATGATTTTCCAAAAAAAACCCAGATGTCAGAAACAAAAATGTAAATTCACCCTGAACAACACCTTAATTGAACACACAAAAAATTACACCTACCTTGGTCTGACCATATCTGCATCGGGAAACTTTAATTTGGCAGTGAAGGCACTCAAAGAAAAAGCCCGCAGAGCAATGTATGGAATAAAAATGAAATTATTCAAAATCAACATCCCAATTAGAATTTGGACTAAAATATTTGACAGTGTAATCCTACCAATAGCACTTTATGGAAGTGAGGTTTGGGGGCCACTCAATAAACTGGATTTTAAAATGTGGGACAAACATCCAATTGAAACCCTACATGCAGAATTCTGTCGGAGAATTCTACAAGTCCAGAGAAATACACCAACTAATGCATGTAGGGCAGAATTGGGCCGTTTTCCAGTAATAATGAAAATACAGAAAAGATCATTAAAATTTTGGCTACATCTAAATTCAAGTCCAAATTCGAGTCTGCAATTTAAAGCACTTCAAGCCCAAGAGCTGAGCCCAGAAACGAGCCCTCTCAGTCAGCTGGTGTTGGACCTCACCAACCAAGCTGACACCAGCACTGCTTCAAAAGAAAGAATTCCAATAAACAAAATCATGAACCAATCAAAGGAATCATACTTACAATACTGGAAAAACGAAACAAAATCCCAAAGCCGACTAAATTGCTATCTGACCCTAAAACAGAGAATATGAATTGGCTGATTATCTCTACTCTGTCAGAGATACGAAGCAGAGACAGATCCTTACCAAGTACAGGCTGAGTGACCACCGATTGGCAATAGAAACCGGCAGACATAAAAAGACATGGCTACCCAAAGAGGAGCGTGTATGTGGTCACTGCATGACAGGGGAGGTAGAGACAGAGATGCACTTTCTCCTTTACTGTGATAAATATTCCTCACAAAGAGATTCTTTATTCACAGAAATGACTACATATATTCCACATTTTTACAAATTGAACCCAGAGGAAAAACTAAGAATACTCATGGGCGAAGGAGCAATGGCTCCTCTTGCAGCCAAATATGTATTTTCCTGCCATAGCCTGAGGGACACTGAATAATAACATCTGCATAGTAAACAGTAACTTACTTATTATTACTATTATTGTTATTACTATAATTATTAATGTTTACTGTAGACTGTTACCATTTTATTGTATTTATTTTTGTATTATTATTTACTACCATTTTATATTATTATTTGCTATCATTTACAATTTTGTTACAATGTATATTGTATACATTGTTGCTTTGGCAATATTGACACAATGTTTTTCATGCCAATAAAGCAGCTTGAATTTGAATTTGAATTTGAGAGAGAGAGAGAGAGAGAGAGAGAGGGAGAGACACACAAAGACAGAGACACAGAGAGAGAGAGAGACACAGAGAGAGAGAGAGAGAGACACAGAGAGACACAGAGACACAGAGAGAGAGAGACAGAGAGAGAGAGAGAGAGAGAGAGAGAGACACACAAAGACAGAGACACAGAGAGAGAGAGAGACACAGAGAGAGAGAGAGAGAGACACAGAGAGAGAGACACACACAAAGAGAGAGACACAGAGAGAGAGAGAGAGAGACACAGAGACAGAGAGACACAGAGACAGAGAGACACAGAGACACAGAGACAGAGAGACAGAGAGACAGACACACACAGAGAGACAGACACACACAGAGAGACAGACAGACACAGAGAGACAGACAGACAGACAGACACAGAGAGACAGACAGACAGACACAGAGAGATAGACAGACACAGAGAGACAGACAGACACAGAGAGACAGACAGACAGACACAGAGAGAGAGACAGACAGACACAGACACATAGAAAGACACAGAGACAGACACAGAGAGAGAGAAAGACAGACACAGAAACAGAGACACAGACACACAGACAGAGAGACAGACACAGACAGAGAGACAGAGACAGACACAGAGAGACAGAGAGACAGACACAGAGAGACAGACACAGACAGAGACAGACACAGACAGAGAGACAGAGAG